>NC_092815.1:14771793-14819293 GCF_023375885.2 Dermacentor andersoni
TTGGACACTCCAAGGTAAGCCTTTATTTTTGTCCGAGCATGCTTATGAGCGTACGGGTGCTTCTGAGAAGAAAAACGGACGTCATGCGCAACTGCACACTTTGTCTCTCTGTAATAATAATAATAATAATAATAATGTTTATTTTCTCCAGAGAAACTGGAAGGTCTTCCAGGCTAAAAGCAGCTGGCAGCTTGACATGGGCCCGGAAACCCTCACGTGGCAGGGTTCAAGACCATAACAAAATAACTACATCACTCTTATAGAATAACAAGGAAGAGCCTTGCAACGTAATTTATACAAAAGATCATCAGAATTCAGAACGTTATACAAGGACTATAGATGCAAAAATCAACAATTTGTGCGAATACACATAACACGAAACATTGTTACAGACGAAAGCAGACATGAAACAATGGCAATACCAAAATAAATACATATGCCAGCACATAAGAACGAATGTGTAGCAAACTACAGGTTCACAGAGTATTGCCCTAACTGTTTTCGTGAAAAGTCACCTGGATGTGTATATTCATTTAGAATGGCCGGAATATTAAAGTGTAGAGCCTGAAATTTATAGTTAGTTCGGAATCGCGGTACCAACAATTGTTCTGTGCTGCGTGTACGCGTATCAGCATCCTTAGGTGTTAGAGCTGCGACAGATATTGAAAAGTTTTGCGGCGCATTTGATGCAGAAACAAATAAACTTAAAATGCGAAACCTGCACAAGTGGACTATCTTGAGTATATTATATTTTTTAAAGCATGTTGCGTCGAAGCTAAGTACGGAATATTGGCGATATTGCGGACTATTTTCTTTTGCAACCGAAGGATGCTTATTTCATTGTTCTTACTCGTCGTACGCCACACAAGGCTACAATAGTTAATATGTGATGCAAATAATGCGTTGTAAATATGTAGGTTGACCAGTGAGGAAGGAAAGCCCGACATCGCGATAATACTCCAGTTATTGAGGAAAGTTTATTGCAGAGTATAATTATGTGTGTATACCAACCTAGGTGTGCAGAGAATGCAACTCCCAGAATGTTATGTTCGTCGACGATGTCAATGATTTTTCCTTCATAAAGTATGTTGCTTTTTAATTGAAGCGGTTTATTTTTGGGTCTGAAGATAACTACTTCAGTGTTATTAGAATTCTTCACCAACCGTCATCGGCAACGCTCATTTATTTTAAATGCGTAAGCATTTCTGTTTCAACTCACTGAAGAAATCGCCGTTGACGCGTGCCGTTAAGAAGCCTAGAGTCTTTGTTACCCACAGAGCTAAATACGCACGCTTGCGGGAGGCGAATATTTGTGAACCTTATAAATGTGTTGTTCCGCGTTGTCTTTGTTGTCGCGCAACACAGACAGATAAGCAGTCAATTAATTAAGTATGATAAGATGGAATGAGGGGTTATACGGGTCTGATTGCGGTTTATGATGGTTCGACGCGGCTGAATAAGGTGCTAAAGAGTGATAAGGGCTTATAATGGTCAGGTCAATTCTGATAAGGTTGACAAGGACCTGTATGGGGTTATTAGGGTCGAGTCAAATGCGATAAGGTTTATAAAGACCAAAGGGTTAAATAGAGCCCGATCAGGTGGATAACTACCGATAAGGGCTGATAAGGGTTTATACTGGTCGGATCACGTGCCAAAACAAATTAGAAGGCCAATAAAGCATTCATTTAATTAACCGTCTACTGCTTCGTCAATCGTGCTAAACAGATGCCGTGTCGTATACATGCGTGGAGATAAGAAAGTGGCACAATGCTTACGCATTCTGCCACATATGCAGAAAGTCATATGGAGTTTCTACATAACCTTTTCCACACACCTCCGCTCTGTCTAGCCCATCTTTATGAACTCTTGTTGAAGAGAGGGAGTCGTTACGTCACGAGCTGTCTTGCGTAACGGACAACTCGATGCTCTGCTCGCACAGGCGACGGAAGCGCTGTACACCTTAAGCGAGCGTGGCCTCGGTCTCTTATTTTATTTGCGCCTCATGTGCACGTCCCATTCTTGCATGTTGCATGGTGTGCTCTGCCATGTGAACACTCGACTGGCGCAGCGAGCGCAAACCGTGAGGCGTCGAACCGAGTTCGCTTGCCATGTTCCGCCCTAAAGCAATCAGTATAAGATGAATGCGTGGTTTAATTGTTATGACAAAAATCCAGTGGCTGCGTTATCTGTGCGATGCGCTTCTATGGACCAAATTATCCCACTGTTATTTGTGTACAAAACTGTGATGTCTTCAAAGTGAATATTACGCCAAGCATTGTCCAAGAGCCAACAATGCAGTCATCTGCAGCGAACAATGCAGTCATCTGCCAGTGAACATCCATTCGCTAGGTGGTGCCTGATTTTTGTTTGATATAACAGGTCATCGCTGTCTTTTCATTTTTTTGCTTCGCCACATTGCCTGCAGGTTGTGATCCTGGACGAGCCAACGGCTGGCATGGACCCGGCTGCCCGGCGCGATATGTGGGACCTGCTCCTGTCGGAGAAGGCACAGCGCACCATACTGCTCACCACGCATTCAATGGAAGAGGCTGACGCCATTGGGGATCGCATCGCCATCATGGCCAATGGCATTGTCCAGTGCTGTGGCTCGCCCTTCTTCCTTAAGAAGAACCTTGGTTCGTCCTGCTGATTTCTCCTTTTTGCACACACATAAGCAGCCGCACGTCGGACTACGAAGGCGACATTTTTTCGTTCTTGTCGAGCTGTTTACTATGCACCGCGCTCACTGCAGCACTGCGAAAGCGTACGAGCTTCCTTTGTCGTCTAGCCTAGCACAGTTCTCTTCAGACATTGGAGAAATAACCTTCGGCTCGCATTTCTGCACGTTTACTCATCACCGTGTAGTGCAGTTGAACATATATTCTAAGGAATGAGTTTGAATGTTTAAGGCTTGAGATCGAAATTAACACTATGTTATGGTCGAATCGTGGAAGTTAACGTCAGCTGTAACCCTTAACAATTCCAACTGAATCTCACCTTATTCACTGAGTGGGGACACCAAATATTCGCATCACAAGGCATACCTTTTAATTCCATTTTCTTTCTGCGCCTTCCTCTACAGAGTTTCCAAAAAATCAAGTATGCTCACAGCTCCGTTATTACAAAAGAACAGTCTAGTATAACCGTCAGATTTTAATAGCACCACCCGTGAGAGTTCTTTTTAAAGCTTGTTATTAATTTAAGTAACCGACAAGTGCAGCTTGAAGGTGCATCGCTCTACAGGGAGATCCGTAGATTTACTCTCAGCGCTGTTGTCGTCATGGGCCATACAAGGCCACTCTTGTTTCTCGCATGGAATCCCGTACAGATGCAACCTTTAGCCAACACACCCTAAAAAACACGAGGCTTCGAGCGTTTAGCCATAATTTCGTGCTAGAGGCCGACAACTATGCAATCGTATGGGGAGCAGGAAAGCTGCGCATATCGCGTCCGTGCTGTCGCACATTGCGTAATTCGAACGTGGTCGAACTGTAAGCACGCTGTCACATCGATGCTCCACCAACCGCGGTATGGCTCAGTGGACATCTGCTTCGGAGCACGTGGTCACGGTTTCGATTCGCGTGGCCGGGGAAGATATCATTCGAAAGCCGCTTGAAACGGTAAAATGCGCTCGCTGGTCAATATGAGTGCAGAGCGACGTGATATACACGGCCTCTCTGTCACCTGCTGTACCCAACCTCTGGACGTTAAAACACGGCAATCTAATGGTTGATCGATGAGACAAGCCTACGCTGCGACGTTTTCACCAGGAAGAGTCGAGTAGTTTTATTCTTACGAGTAGTGGATTCTGATTGTCTATACGTGTAGTGGGCAGAACGTTAATCGCTCCCGCGAAGCGTCGCCCAACACGCGACGTCCCGCGAAAGTATCCCCGAGAACGATGGACCAAGAAATACGACTTCTACGTGCGCGTTGAACATTAATAATCAGAGACGGAAGATTAGATTAGATTATGTGGTTTTACGTGCCAAAACCACTTTCTGATTATGAGGCACGCCGTAGTGGAGGACTCCGGAAATTTCGACCCCCTGGGGTTCTTTAACGTGCACCTAAATCTAAGTACACGAGTGTTTTCGCATTTCGCCCCCATCGAAATGCGGCCGCCGTGGCCGGGATTCGATCCCGCGACCTTGTGCTCAGCAGCCTAACACCATAGCCACTGAGCAACCACGGCGGGTTCAGAGACGGAATTACTCTGTCGTCCATAATGCCACAGAGCAATATACCTCCTCGCCGAAAATCACTTGGACGCTTTCGCGGTGTGCGCAGGCGCGGGCTACCACATGGCGATATTGAAGACGCCGAAGTGCGACCCGCGCGCCGTGATGGACGTGGTCGCAGCGTTCGCGCCGTCGGCCGAGCTCGAGAGCAACGTGGGCGCCGAGATGGCGCTGCGCATCGGGCGCGGCGACCAGCCGGTCTTCAAGCACCTCTTCAGCCACCTCGAGGAGAACAAGGAGAAGCTCGGCATCGCCAGCTTCGGCGTCTCTGTCACCACGCTCGAAGAGGTCTTTCTTCGGTACGAATAGATCGGGCTTAATCTGCGGCTCACAGGGTGGTCACTTACCATAGAATATATTTAGCTATAGGTTAAAATTAGGGGTTTTACGTGCCAAAACCACTTTCTGATTATGAGGCACGCCGTAGTGGGGGACTCCGGAAGTTTCGACCACCTGGGGTTCATTATCGTGCACCTAAATCTAAGCACACGGGTGTTTTCTGCATTTCGCCCCCATCGAAATGCGGCCGCCGTAGCCGGGGATTCGATTCCGCGACCTCGTGCTCAGCAGCCCAACACCATAGCCACTGAGCAACCACGGCGGGTTAGGTGTAGGTGCAGAAAGACTTCAGAATGCGAATCGCCCATGTTGTGACATTCGGCTTCACATAGCATTCAGGTATCAGTAACAAATTACTATTTACTAGCGTACCTCTAGAACCACGTGGGTTCCATTCCACTGCTTTGTCATGGTCATGCTGTTGTAGTCGTTAACGCACTATTCAGTCGTGATCGTGTTACTGAATTTCATTTAATGTGTTTCACCGGGATCTGAAGCCTCCCTATGTTACTATACCAGCTCCTTGTTCACTCGTTGGTCTCATGCTATCCAAATCCTCACTATTTCATTCACCAATACACCAGACAATTCCTTGGTTATATTTTTTTACTCGTACTGTCAACACTTCGCTACAGAGAAAGTGATCACATTGTGCCCAATTTAAGCGCTTTTGCGGGAAGCATAAATGCTCAGTGTTAGTTAGTCGTATCTTTTACGGGTGTGCGAATAGCGAATAATAGATTTCGAATCGAATGTCCAATCAAATCAAGAAAGAAACACCGAATATTGAATATCAGATACCCTTTCACGAAATATATTGATTGCAAATTTTGGGCCAGAAAATACGGTGGTGCAGATGCTCGGGAGTCTCCTACCATTGCGTAAGAATATAGAAATCAAGAATTCAGTATGGTCTACTCTAACTAAAGGAAATACCAAATTAGTATGCCCGTATTGATTATAGCTCTGTTTTAGTATATAAAGGTCAGGAAAATATTTTTTTATCAATTGAATTTCTGTTGAATAATATCAAGGGCTTTTTACGCCCCTGAAAGCGATGAATTAGTGCCTTTCTGTTGTACTGAATATCAATCAGGCCCTCAGTTTAATAGTGGACCTGTATTTTGCAGCACTTTTTCATTTATGGCATAGTGTTGATTTCTAGATTTTTCTTCCAAAATACAGAAGGGCTATCCCAGCTTTACGCGTCAGGTGGGTTATAGTACGGCGAATCTGCGCGACAGACCGAATGAGCGCGTGCATGACGTGCGTATACGTGACTTCATCCCCGGCGTAAACAGGCACCGTCCACGCCGTTTCATTGTCTGGTGCGGCGGGATGTGTGCCACCTGTCAGAGGTTCTGAAATATGGAACGTCACGGCAAGTTCGCGCACAGGCGGTGCCGAAATCACGCGAAATCAAGTTCGTCGCCGCGTATATGCCACACGATCTGCGTGCCTATCGGCGACTAATGGGCCGTATTTTCGCACATGCTTTCGCACTTTACGAAATACGCGCCGCTTTTGTTGTCGTTACATGTATCCGTGTCGCGTTATCATTCCGATCGGTCCTGTCGACCCGGACGAATCTTGCACCGATAAAGGCGGTCGACGCGGCGTATACGATTCGCCGCATCGGGCCGACGTCGGAGTTCGCGTGTGGCTGGGCAGAAGCGCTCGCAGTGACCAAGTCCGCCACCGCGTCAGCCGGGGCGCCCCGTCTGCTGCGCGTGCGGCGCTTTTTTTGGGCCGAAGAAGTGAGGCGCTCGCTTTTCAGGCATCGAGCGCAAGGGGCTCCGCCGCAGCGAACGCGACATGTCGCACTGCGCCGGCCTCCACAGCGAATATATCGAATAATCGAAAAAATCGAATAGCAGATGTTTGATTCGGAAATGGAGTAATACGAACGTTCACTGATATTAGAATATTCGCCCACCGCTATTGTTACGTCTCCAACTGCACGCTGCTTTGCTTAACCGCACCTATCGTGCTGCTGAGAGCACGCGGTGATCAGCAACATTTTTCAAGCAATCTCATCGGGCGTCGCTGGGAATTGGTCGACGCAAGCGCGTGCTGATTACGTAACCACGTCGCACCTTCTCAATTAAATTGCACGCTCCGCAACAGTATTAATTGTTGGTTCACTCGCTCACTGAGCTGAGGCCTGGAACTTCGCATCTGTTGGTTCGCAGAGTTGGCGATTACGCTGCCACAGCAATGTCAAGACTTCGGATGCCTGAGCCTGACCAACTGCGCGACACTGAAGCCGGTGAGCTACATTCGACTGGCGTCTTATAGAATAGTAAGCTGTTGGGATAGTTGGTTCTACATGATTTTTGCAAAGGGGAGCGCAGAAGCGTTGCGGAATAAAGGAGACGTGGACAAGAAAGGCGCTCACTTGCAACTAAGTATATTTTCAGAAACAAACCACCACGAACGTTGTTACGCATGTCCTGCCATCGAGAATTGCAAAAAAAAAATGTTTACAAGTCTTTTTACATAAAATTCACCGAAGAACAGGGCAGGCATCACTACATCAATAATGACGGCATAGTGTAGGGGATAGCAACAACGGCACGTGCAAGTCGCCTGACAGAAATCACACACAAAAAAAAAAACAACCTTCGGATGAAGAGGGACAGAGGAGGGCGCGTATAAACTTCAGCCAAGCGCCAGGAACATAAATTCCTTATCCATAAGATGCACCGACGGGGCACTAATACAAAGGTTACCATGAGCATGAATCTGACCAGCCTCGTGATCTAAAGATCTAAAAGCAGACTCGGAAGGAAAGTTCTCTTGGATAGTCAGATTCACGCTCATGCTAACCTCACGCTCATGCTAATTATTAACGCTCATATGCTAAATCTCTAAGGCTGTCTTCTCCTCGTCGTTTCTGGCTGCGTTGCTGGGTGATAGGACCGATTAAGGTACAGACCTGGGCTCGTTTGTAACGTATGGCAAATCCACAGCCCACAAGGATATATCGCGAAATATTCGCACTCGGCTTTTCTTCTCAGTCCTGCTCCTTGTGCGGTTTAGATTTGCCGTGACAGGACCCCACAGAAAGGGCGTTCTCCTGAAAAGAATAAAATTGGGCAAACCGCACTTGCTTTGATAGTGAAATGCAACGACATCTTATTGACAATGTTTGACGAAGATTTTCCACCGTATTTAGAAGCAAAGCCATTTTACGTCATTGGCGCTGGCACCGTGCTTTCCAACCCACTGTCGGGGTCAATTATTTTCTCAGTTGCGTTATTCTCTCGCTTACGAAGGTTCTCTTCTCAGCGAAAATTACGCTTCGGAACGCCTCGGTGCACTGTGTAGCTTCAGAGTGCGAGGCACGGGATCGCACCCCTGCGTTCCGCAGACACGCTTCTGGGCGCGCTGCACTTCTCGGACCCGCTGCGCCACGGAAGCCGGGAGGACAGCAGCGCCCCCCCGCGGCGCAACGGCGGCTCGCGGCTGCTGCTGCAGCAGACGTGGGGCCTGCTCGTGCTGCACTCGCTGCACAGCCGGCGCAACTGGGCCTTCACGCTGTCGCAGCTGCTCGTGCCGGTGTTCGTGGTGGCCTACACGCTCACCTGGATCGACAGCCTGCCCAAGGTGCACAAGCCGGGGCCCCGCGTGCTCGACGTGAACCAGGTTTTCGCCAGCGACGTGCCGTACGCCTTCCACGGAGGGGCGTCTGCCTCGCTGGCCAAGCAGTTCAAAAAGCAGTTCTCCAGCAAGGTACGGCGCCCCACCACGAGAGAAACAATGGAATGGCGGCGTTTTCCAGAAAGGCATTGTTGCCCGTACCGCAACGGGCGTCGGATTCGCAATGCTAGTCTGGAGCGTTGAAGGTCACAGGGGACGTGTCTAGTAATTTAGGCACTCTGCGAGTTCGTAAGCCCCTGAGTATCCACGGACAGAGGCTTCGTTGTGCTGAGGTTGGGCCGTCGATCGTTATACGGGAGCAATAAACTTGAGCTTAAAATAAAGTGCACGCGCCATACGGTTACGGCCTCATTGCACGTCGTTTACTCACGAGTCATTTTGTTTTCCCACGCTTACTTCCCTCTTCATGTGCTCCTCCTGTGCTCCGCGAAGGCACGTCTTTGAACATGCTGATCTGCGCTTCAGAGCATGCCTCGTATCCGAAGCGGTCCGGTGGCATTCGTGCTCGCCTTTTTTCTGCGTTTATCTGCCGCCACGCCTGTGTGAGAAAGAGCGCGAGTTCGTCAATGACGTGAATTTTTTAACGCACAATGCATTCGTACCTCGCGCGCAGCATGCACACGTGCGCCAGCGAATCGCGGCGCTGATTGGTCCTTTGGTGCCCACGTCACGACCTCCGCCTTGCTCAGACGCTGCGGCATCATTGGAGTCCCTCACGTGACGAGACCAACCGGGGCTATTCGGCCTTCCACTGCGCTTCAGCTGTGGCACGTGCCAGTTTAAGGAGTGCGCGAGGCAAGCGTGGTGAGGGCCCACTTTGGACGTGACGTCAGTGAAAGCATTCGTAATTTCTTTCAATCTGAGAGATAACACAGAAAGCAAGGCAAGGCAGGAAGGAGATTAGTCTTCAACTGTGAATTGATGAACTACTCTGAGAGAAGAAAATATTCGCCGCCATGCAGAGAAAGAGCAGTTGACCAGAAAAAGAAGACTTAAACAATAGAGATGAGCGAATGTCAAATACGAATAGTAAGTATCCAATAACGAATCGTCTGTCGGATAGTCAAACGTATGTACGTATGTACTGTAAGAATACTTATTTCTGCATAATTAAGTACCATGCCTGTACTGACTAGTCCAAAAAAGACAGCTATCACGGACAAAGAATCAGCTTGAATTAGTAGTAATATTTATTTCTGTATAGTTCGGTACCACGCCTGGGCGGACTAGTCCAAAAAAAAGAAGGTTATCGTGGACCAAGAGCTTTAAATAGAAGATCACTAATCACAAACATGCATGCATACGAGACACTGACAAACATGCAAAATATATTTGTTCAAGAAAAGTTTATATGAACACTATTTTATGTTTGGTATGACTGGTCGTACATCTGACCTGAACCCACAGGCAGATCTATTTGCTACCTATATTTGGCTATACATGTACAAACCAACTACACCTCTTCAAAAGAGAATTAGAGTAACATCGCACATCCAGGATCGACCTTGCTAGGCTTGAACACAACGTGACGTCTTGTGCCACCTGCCATAAAGAAATTTGGAATGTTGTTACAGCTAGAACAAATTACTAAAAAGAATTGTCAAGCGCACTACCTGCACTTCTGGATGAGCACAACAGAACCGAAATCGATATTTTAACTACGAAACAAACATTTCATAATTTTTTTCTCCATGTAGAAAAATCATTTCCATTTGAGCGTTAACGAATACTCACGTTACTTTTACATCCTTCGATGCAGGTGTGTTCTTGGGTCAATCTACGCATTTTTTTTTGCATGAGTCTAGGGGATATGTGTTTCGATATTTACTAGTGCATCCCGCATGCTGCTATCGCCGATTGCATTGTACTGGTAAAGCTGTGGGCTTCTGTCAAGTTGCCCTGAGCGGCAGCTTTTACCCATAGCATAACAACATAACGAATTGTAATTAAGAACGGCTTGAATATGCTCTTAACATCTTTAGAACCTGGTTGCAAACAAGCTTTGCAAGAATTAATGGTTGCTATACGGAATGGAGCTTTAAAGAAACAATAAATAAATGATTGCCTAAAAGAATCGGAAATTGTGGGGAGAAATTGTTGCTCAAGGACTTCTGTGCCGTAAACACATGTAAAATGATTCGTTGCAAGAAAGACATCGCTGATCGCAGCGTAAAAGATAAAAATTCTACAATACCAGACTGTCAAATACACGTAATGACAGATTACCAGCAAAACTCGGAGGAGGTTATCCAGGCTGCCACCGCAAAACCGAGAACGAAAATTGCATTATCTATTTTGTTTGTGCATTTCTTCGAAAACATTTATTGTTGTTACATTTCTGATAATTTGCGATACTTTGTTTAGCAGACAGAGAATAGTAAGAAGACTTCAACAGTGTGTTGTCCCGAAATATTTGGTTGGTTCAGAATTCTAATTCGAAAATACCGAATAGTCCCTTTTCGAATACAAAACGAATACTTAGTGTGCAATATTCTATTCGTATTCAAAATTTCGATTATTCGTCAACCCCTACTTGACAGGTGTTCTTAACGCACAATGCATTCGCGGACGCGTTGGCGAAAATACTAACATACTAACATGTTTGCATAATTCTGTATCGGAGAAGTGTGTACAATTACTTTTGAGCTTTGTTTTATATAGGTCAGACAAGTCCGTGCCTCAATGATACCAGATCAACTCAACTGGTCGCCGACCTGCCCAACGTGTAATCTTTCATTGCATTGTCACGATTGTAAATGTCCTCCCAATTTAAAGAAAATCACTATCAGCCTATTTTGCATCCATTGTTGGACAAAGGCCTCTTTATGCGATATTACCCCCGTCTTGCGTCAACTGATTCCATCCTACGACTGCAAGTTTTCTAAATTCATCACACCACTTACTTGTTTGCTGTCCTGCACTGCGTCTCCTTTTCCATTGGTATATCCATTCGGCAACTCTAATGGACCGCCAGTTAAATGTCCTAAGCATTACGTGGCCTGTCCAACTCATGTCTTCCTCTTACTCTCAACTAGAATATGGGCTACCTCCATTGGCTATCTAATGCGGTCGAGGCGTGGCATATCAGTAATTGCGGTAGCACGTGTGTAAGGCCACCTTTGGTTATATTCCATGTAAAGAATTGTCATGCACGAACCGATACCGGCCGAGAGTGCACTCATGTCCATGATATACTGGTTGGCACTGCCTTCCCCTCCACATACACACAGATGAATTTTTTTTTTTTGTCACAGTGCGAAGTTCCAGTTGATGTCTTTACTTTTTGCTGTCCTTTTCGTTCCTCTTGTGTCTGTCTTGAACACCTAACTTTTCAAAACATGAATGCTTACCAATTCGATCAGCGTTTGTCGTCCTAAGGTATGGCTCTGTCAACGCCACCAGGTAGGGTTGTCTATGCGAAACCGCCTGCATGCTGTAGGGTGATTGGCCCGACCACTTGGAAAGGTTGTCTTTTGAAATAGAATCAAATGGTATTTAGCACAAAGCTACAAAAGTGGTCTTTATCCAGTTTTTCGAAGCCACTCGGCAAGTAAGAAGACCTGTCGACAAGCCGTGCGTCAGGGATCCAGTTGCCCACCTGAAGCTTCGATTGGGACGCGGTAGAAGAGCAAGCTTTGGAGCAACAATAGGTCTGGTCACAGGCGCTTTTGACAGTTGGTGGTACTGCCAAGCCATTAGTAGCCGCAAGGTTTGTTCCAGCATGTCCTGAGGTTAGACGTGCGCTGCCCTATTTTGGAGACATGGTTTGAGTGCTATGTTTTCCGTCACGGCGCTTGATGCCACTGCGATCTCGTAAGGATCTCCAGAGTCGACTTGGCGTAAACGCGGTTATGTCGGACTGTTCTATTCGTTTCGCTCACATCGAGATAATCTAAGCCGAGCGTACTGGCCTCTAGGTGACTCCAATACTGGTGGAGGCGGGAAACGTGGAAAGCTACCTGGTGAACGCATCTGTGCTAGAAGGCAACACCTTCCTGACGAGCACACTGATCGCGGCCAGCTTCGAAGACGAGGGGCCAGGTGGCCGCGTTCGCTCGGCTAGGCTTCTGTTCAACAACCAGGTGTACCACACGCCGGCGCTCGCCATGGCCGCCTACCAGAGGGCGCTGCTGCACGAGACGTTCGACAACGCGTCACTCAAGCTCACCGTGGTCAACCATCCGTTCCCTCGGGTGGTCGAGGAGAAGGTAGGCGATGCTCGCTCAAGGCGAACCGGACGCTGGAAGGTAATAGTGTCATGCCTCAAGCACAACCACCCTTCCCTCTCGGGGGGTGGCAGAGACGGTCAGCATTTTGGTTTTTGCCTTGCGTTGCGTGCACTAATCAAATGTTACTTCATACACATTTGTGAAATGTGCTTTCACCTTCCCATCTGTCAGAGTGCAGCTTGGCGTATCGCGGTACCTACGAAATTAAAATTTGCGTTCACTGCGTCATGTCGCTTCTGGAGATTTCTGATAAAATTAGTAGACGACCTTATGACATGCCGCAGCTTCTAACGATCAATATGTCGAAAGGGGACCCTCCACAAACTTCACTCTATCCACGCAAACGCAAATATATAGCGCTTGCATGTAGGGTTACAAATAAGTGAAAAAGTTCATTCCACCAGCAGCAATCATCGAACACCACGCGTCATCTAATGACTAAACTTTACCGTAGCTTTCTCTAATTCTAAAGGCGGAATACGTGACTTTCCTATATTCATAATGACAGCTCTTCGTAGGCAAGAACATATAGTAAACAACGTATGCCGGCCAAACATTTAGCGATATAGATTGCCAAGAGTACGGCGAATGAGTTGCTGCTGTCGTTCTAATAATAAAAAAAACGTACACTTGCCAAAAGGAGAGAAAAAGAGATAAAAAAAACCTTCACGTTTGACTTGACTTAAAAAATGGAATTCTGTGCTTTCACTCCATTGTGAATAAGAGACTCGTACAGATTCCGAAACGTCAGGTTTTTACTTTTTTTCTGCTTTTGGCGTGTACGTTTTTTCAGACAGCGTTCTATACTGCTACTGTACTACAATAAAATATAGTATGCGGTGACCATCAACGTGATCAACGGAAAAGACAAACAGGGCAGCGCTTGTCTTGTCTTTATAGAGCGAGGCCGTGTACCTCCCCCCTCCCCCCCCCCCCCTATGCATTTGCAGAAGGGTTGAAATCTGGGCCAGTTGGTACATACTTGAAGAAAAAAACCAGTAAAAAAACACAAAGGACAAGAGGAGAGGTTCACACCACAACGACTGGACTATCAAGCGAGCTTTATTAGAATTGGTGTAGTGCCAGCAAGGCCAGCAGAGCATGCCTTGCTGGGACTAGACCGATTCTAATAAAGCTCATTTGATAGTCCAGTCGTTGTGGTGTGAACCTCTCCTCTTGTGCTTTGTGTTTTTGACTGGTCTTTTCCTTCACTTAGGCATTTGTCGTGTCCATGGGCGAAAATAACCTCTTTCGTGGGCCGATCCCGGAAGTTGTGCAATACCGGGCCGACCCGCAGCGAGATAGCGAAAAAGCAGGGAGTCCAGTCAGTCTCACGTCCTGTTTGCTACCCTGCATTGGACAAAGCGGATATAGGTATGAGAAAGAGAGCCGAGAGAAACAATACGGAAAACGGGCGTGTCAAAGCCACCAGTGGCTTGAGGGACATGGCCCGGAAAAATCAGCGGACGAGTGCGCAATATTTACTTTACCATCGACATATAACAAGATAATGTAGGAGGATTAACAGTTAGGAAGCTTAACACGAACAAGAAGCAAAACATATAGCAAGAATCAACACCAAGACGGTAAGATGTACATGTTTTCGAAATGGTGACCAGCATATTTTACAACTGTTGAAGCAATAATAATAATAATAATAATAATAATAATAATAATAATAATAATAATAATAATAATAATAATAATAATAATAATAATAATAATAATATAATAATAATAATAATAAATGAAAACATTCAAGATGCACTGTTTCAAGTCGATGGGTATACTGGGATCGTTTGTGAACAGCACATGGACTCACGAGCAGGAGGCATTGCCATATACGCAAAGGACAGAATGTATGTACCACGATACACCCTTGCTTCGCAAGAGGACCATGCCACCGACTGCGCGAATGTCTGTGCTGTACAAACGAAAGGCAGAATTGTCATATCTACTGTGTATGTCTCCAGGCACACCCGAGTGTTATATCGAGAAGTTCATGACCACGCGCTTTGCATAGGTTAACCGTGTTAACACTACCCCTGTGATCATCGTTAGAGCGTTCAATGTGGACATTTCAAAACCACACAAGAAATTGGTACCTCAGTTTGTGCTTGAAGAGTTTCGTTTGAAGTGCCACACCAATCCAAGTCACTCATCCACTCAACAATGGTCGCGTATAGATTTAACTTTGGCCAAGATTCTGTCAAAGGTTGTAACCGAACCAATCAGTGTATATCACAGTAATCGCAAAGCTATCGTCACTACCTTTATCAAATGATGAAAATAAATAGATGCACCCTTCTCTAACCCTGTGCGATGTGCTACAACTTCGCTGGTCATCCACTTACAGATAGTGGAATGGCTCCTCAATATTTTAATGCACGTTTTGTTTTGCTTTAGCGTCAAACGAGATCAGAACCAACCTGAAACAGTTACAGTTGAAGGTCATATTAGTTACATTTGAAGGTTCTATTAAAAACCTGGCTGCTCCTCGTATGAGCGTCCTTTCAGCTTTGGCCACAGAGTGTCTCGTCGCAGCTGACCGAGATTCTGGGCCCGTATCAAAGCTGCTCTTAAAGGGACACTAAAGTGAAAAATGATTTCTTCTGCATCAGTAAATTACCGATCTACAACACGAATAACACCACTCTTACAACGATAAGACGTTTGGTAAGCCAAAAAAAGCGCAAAAACAAAATACGGGTGGCGACGCCTATTTAAGTTCCCGCACTTGGGGGCTGTGACGTCTTGGATTTTGATGGAATCTTCTAGGGCCTACTAATTATATATAGCGGTACAGATTGACTACATTGTGTTCTAAAGGAACCAAATAATAAGCATGGCAAGTTTCGGGAACCTTTATTCAGCCAACGCGGCCCAAATGCGCCGGTACGTCACGCTGACGTACCGGCGCCGGGGTTTCGGCGCGAAATTCAAATACTGATACTTGGAACCTCATTTTCTCATCTAATAATCAAACTATCTTTTTGAAATGACTGCCTGCATGGTTCTCAAACAATGCTTCCTTAGTCTAAACTGATTTATTGTTTCGCTTTAGTGTCCCTTTAAGTCGGAGCGTGCCGGCATCGGCCGCTCTTTGAGCTCCCTCCAGTTACAAAACTGATCGGCATGACTAAATTCGCTAACGATCACGAGACGTTCGCTACAACAGAGACCAAACGCGGACGGCAGTTGAGACGTTTTGTGAACGTTGGTACATCTGCGAACTTTATCTTTGGCAGGCCAACAAGCTTATCACAATGCACCGCGAGAGCTTCCAGATAGGCCAGCAGACCATCTTCGGCACCTCGTTCTTGATCGCCAGTTTCTCCGTGTTCCTGGTGCTGGACCACGTGAGCAACTCGCGCCACCTGCAGCGCATCTCGGGCCTCAACATGATCGCCTATTGGGCGGCCTACGCCATTTGGTCGCTGCTCCTCTACATCTCATCGTGCCTGCTCGTCATGTCGACCTTCCGCCTCTTTAACACCCAGGGATTCACCGAGCTGCGCGAGCGAGGTGCGCCCTACACGCGCAATGCGCTGAGTGTTACTGATAGCGCGTCTCGTTGGGCAGCTAACATGCGTCAGTGCACGGACGCAGTCATGACGCCTGGCGTTTTCAAAGCCTGCTCGTAACCTGTAGCCAAGTTCGCAAAGCTTTTTGTTCGTAAGTGCTATTTGCCACTCGCCAACCAGCCGCCTTCGATAATATTATATGTACGATGTCACTTCTGGCTGGCATCTGCTTTTCTCAATGTTTTCGTAAACAATTTTACCGTAATGACTTTTCTGTGAACACAGGCCCCGTTTTGCCTTCGACCCCTCACCCTCTGTCATTATGGCACTGGATTAGTATGTAACTACAGCAGCTTAGCTTATATAGTACATGTTTACAAAAAAGTTGAACGAATACAGAGATTATGACAATTGGTGCTGCTATGGCGGGAGCGCAATAAGATACGGAAGCGGTCACTATAGTTTCTTTTTCTATTTTGAACTTTTTTAGCAAATACAATCACTAGAGGATTCAGACATGAGAACCCGCGCCGAAACCGACACTGCCCCGGGCATGCAGCGCTTCAACGCTGACAGCATATATTCAGCGTGCAGCGAAGTCCCGCCCTTCCTTCGCACGCCGTTCTCTGCATGCTATTGAGGAGCTCGCCCCCTCCCCCCCCCCCCCCCTCCCGCCCCGAACTCGCCCCATTTTCTTTGTAATTTAGGCTACCCTGGAGGTGCCACTGACTGTAGCTGTTCATAATACATACAGGCGCTAAGATGGGCAAGCGCAAGTGTTCACTTGAACTGTGTACCTTTTGTCTGTCCAGCGGTAATGTTCCTGCTGTTCTTCTACTTCGGCATCTCGTGGCTGCCCATGATCGCGGCGATGTCGTTCTGCTTCCGCACCCACACGGCCGCCTACGTTCGGATCGCCACAGTCTTCTTCGCTGCAGGTGCGCTTAATAAGGTGGCATGACGCGCATATACCTTTCGGGACCATATTTTGGATCCAGCGATTTCGTGGTGATTGGCTTAAGCCAGCAAGCAAAGGTCCCGTCACGCCGCGCACCGCGTCATGCCAAAAGTATGGCGGACGAAAGAGATTGCTGAAGAATACGGCCGTCGCACTTGTAGGAAGCGCCTTGGTTCGACCTTCAAGTCGTGAATGTCACTTCTTTTGCCTTCCCGTGCCAGGCGTGTGCGCCCTGGTGTTGGTGGCGGTGCTCGAGTGGAGGGGCAAGCCCGGTTTAGAGCACGTGATCGACACCGTGGACTGCGCGTTTACGTACATGCTGCCGATGTACGCACTGGGTCGAGCCTTCTGCAGCTTGTACCGCAACGCGCACTTCAACATCGTCTGCAACGACTACTACACGCAGAACGTCCTCTGCGAGATCGCGCCCAACCGGGCGCGCTATTGCTGCAAGGGTAGGCGCGCTGCGACACCCTATATAGAGCAGAGCAAAATATATGACATTGTGAAAACCATATGAATCACTATAAGAGGTTCCGTGTACCATTTAGAGGCACTGCATTTGCCTCGCATCGTGTCAGATAGGTGCAATGTATTTGGTACCATTATCACAGAATATGGGTAAAAGCCGGAGCGCTTTTCCCTCCCGCTTCTACCTCGATGAGTACTGGTATTAACGAAATTGGCAAAGGCCTCCATTGAATTTTACATTGTGTCAGTGCCGGCGTGTCACAAGTTGCGAGAAAACTTTGGCATGTCTGCTGTCACTGAGAAGTCGTGTCCATCCTCGTGTACGTCTTCGTAACGTACAAACAGCAGTCGCCCATTAAAAGGTAACTACGACGTTGCTCGCTCAGCGGACGTGCATTGGTGCGCTTGTCGCAGACTACTGCCGTCAGAACGAGTGCATCGACTGGCAGCCGGACTTGCTCTCGTGGGGATCGCCGGGCATCGCGCGCGCACTGCTGTCGTTCATCCTGCACACGCTGCTGGGACTGGCCGTGCTCTGCGCATGCGAGGCGAATGCCGGCTTTTTCACCGAACGGCTCACCGTCAGCGGCTCGGCTAGACGCAAGTCGGTCGCACCTAACGAGGTCAGTGCGACCAATGCTGTTCCGCTGCAAACGACATCGTTTGCGAGCCACGACGGGCGTAGCAGAAATACCACGCCTGGATCGGCGCGTGCCGACCCAGGCGGCCGTGGAAAAACATTTTGAGCTACCGTACCAGTCAAAACTGACAAACGCGGCGATCTGGATAGCTGGTACGGATTGACGCTATAGCAATCGCTGTCATATGTCTCCCGTGTCTCCGTCAGCCTTGGGCTACGTAATGTTGTGTCACAAGTCGTATCTTTCTAAACCATTTTCCTGTATGATTTTGACAGGACTATCAACATGCCAAAGAGGAAGCAAACCGAACCATTGATTTGTCAGTATAAGTACAGTAAATATGGCAAATCAGTTTTGTGGAAGACTGCAAGGCGGAGGAAGGTTCACGAAAGGAAAAACTGCCACCCACCTGAGTGTAGCGCCACGCTATGAAGAAAACTCATATGGTTTTCTCAAAGGAAGATTCGCAGTTGAAGAAAATTCCTTCGGATGCGCACGTACAGTACCGTTAGCGCTGAAGTTGCCGGCCGGTCTCGTAAAGGCAGTGTAGTTCGTTACAACGCGTTCGTCATAGGCGCGTCGTCGACAGTAACGCGCCCACCAAGCGCCAGCAGGCATTTTGCACGCTTGCAACTGTGTACTTCTGCCGGAAGCAGCACGCGGAAACTGCGTAGACTGATACTGGGACGTCTCATAACGAGTAAAAACAAACAAACAAGAGCGCACACGTGGCTGCCAGTTCCGGATTATAGGTCCTTGTGTTAGACCGCGTCAGCGCTTTAACACGTCAATGAACCGTGTTCCCGTGCTGTTCGTCCCCTGGGTGTCAGCAGCAGATGCAGGAGGACGATGACGTGGCCGAGGAGAAGGAGCGCGTACTCTCTTCGAGCGTGTCGGAGCTGGCGAAACGCGACGTGCTGGTGCTGCGGCGGATGTCGCGCGTCTACGGCTCGTTCTGCGCCGTGCACGAGCTCTCGTTCGGCGTGCGCAAGGGCGAATGCTTTGGCCTGCTCGGCATCAACGGCGCCGGCAAGACGACCACCTTCAACATGCTCACCGCCACCATCGGGCCTAGCGCTGGCGAGGCCTTCGTCGACGGCTATTCGGTCACCAGTGATACGAAGCAGGTGAGCCCTGCACTGGAATGCGGTGAGAACAGAAACGAAACCAAACACTCTGGCCATCTGCTGTCGAACTGCAAGTGCTTGTGGGCCTGCTCACTCTGCACTTGAATCGCACGGGCCAAGTTCAGCTCGGTAGCCATCCGCGCAGGTTCGCCGGCGGATCGGCTACTGCCCGCAAACGGACGCGCTGCCGGGCTTCCTGACAGGCCGCGAGGTGCTGACGCTGTACGCGCGCATCCGGGGCATACCCGAGAACCGCCTCGGGGTCGTGTGCCGCGCGCTGGCGCAGCTCTTCTACTTCACGCCCCACTTGGACAGCACACTCGACACCTACAGGCACGCCGCAGGCTCTTTGTGGATAAATGAAAGCGCAGTACTGTTGTTTCAGGGCACACAGGCGCGTGACCTTGCAACGCGGCGCTTTCCATTGACGCAGTGGAGGCAACAAGCGCAAGGTGAGCACAGCGGTGGCGTTCATGGGCAGCCCGCAGCTGGTGATTCTGGACGAGCCGTCCACCGGCATGGACCCGGTGGCCAAGCGCTGCGTTTGGAACACGCTGCAGGAGCTCATCGTCCGCGGCTGCAGCATCATTCTCACCTCCCATAGGTTCGAGCAGATTGCACGCGATAATTCGATCGTGTATATATATATATATATATATATCAAGGAGTACCACAATTGATAAAGGCCGGACCCCGGCCGAAACATCAATAAAGTCATGGTTGTTTTTCAAACGCAAAATTAACGAAAAAAGAAAACAGTGAGACACAAAGAAACGAAAGGACAGAAGGAAATTTAAAAGGCATGAGGGAGAGAGCCGAGGGCCAAAGTGATCACTCGTTGGTAACGGGGTTATTCACGGGGCATTCCTCACTCCCCTTACCATTGTCATTGTACAGCTCGTTGACACGATCCCCGTTACGGGTGCTCTTACATTATCGACGAACGCGCAAGCTATTCTATGGTGCCCTGATCAAACTGAGTGAATGTTAAAAAATAGGAAAAAACCCGAGCGCTAAAGAGCTTACTCGTCGGTAACGGGGTTATTCACGGTGCATGCCTGTAGTCATTCTTCTCATCATTGATAATGCTCAGGATATAAATATATATATATATATATATATATATATATATATATATATATATATATATATACACACACACTCCCCAGCACGGGCGTCAAGGGGTCAGTGGGTGAGACGCGTCGAAAAACGAATTCGGTACGCGTCCTTCTACATGGCGCAAGCCATTTTGTGGTGTCCTGATCGAAAAAAGGCGTTGAAAAAGGAGTAGATTGAGTAAAAGAATAATAATAACAGAAGCAGTTATCGTTTGCTCTCAATAAAAATAATAAAATATAGAATGATACAAAAACAAGAACTACGAAGCAAATGACAGAGTCAGTTCCGAAGAGCACTAAACACTGATTGTGGCAGAAAATAAAAAGCGAAAAACAAAAATATGATTTTTACGAAAATTTAAAATATTAATTTCGACGCGAGAACCACACTGCAGCAGTTGGAACCTAGTCAGACATGTCCAAACCCATTTTTTCCGCGGAGAGAGCTTCTGTGGTTGTAATTTTTCGGTGCGGCAAAGAAAGCTTGCGAGATTGGTGCCCTCGAACATGGCTGCTAACGAATGGTGGATTATCCGATTCTTTCGTACGATTCTTCACTTGAGCCGAGTCACACACGCAGCTACACGTCGCGCGTTCCACCAAAGCAACGCACTCAGATAATCGTTTATAATTCGTTGCCGAATGGACAGTACCACAACCTTTAGTACTGATCAATTAACCTAATTGTAACCTAATCTCTTCAGTCAGATACAGTTCTAATGAGATCAATAAGGGCGCGCTGTACAGCGTCGGTATAGTCGTGTAGTTAGGAGACTACGATTGGCCGATGTTCTTCGTCGCTTTATATGCCTTACCATCTTTTTCAACTTCTGGAGTCTCAGTGGTGCGAGGCCAAACTGTATAGCCATCCTCGCGGCGTGCACGCTGCCGTAGCTTCTGCGGCCCTCGCAGTTTCCTCGCTGTGGCGCACAGCGTTCGCACCGGAGCCGCATCGCGTAACCGCGTCGCCCTCTATCCGAGGCGCACGTGCGCGCCAGCGACCGATACGAAGCCGCGCGCGACCAATCTCGCGCGCTCCGGTGCAGCATGGAGGAGTGCGAGGCCATGTGCAGCCGGCTGGCGATCATGGTGAACGGCCGCCTGTGCTGCCTCGGCTCGCCGCAGCACCTCAAGAACAAGTTCGGCAGCGGCTACTCCATCATGATCAAGGTGGCCGGCGCCAAGCCGTCGGCCACTTCGCTCACGTCGCACAGCTCGTTCAGCAGCAAGGACGAGTCGTTGGGCACCGAGGTGGACGGCGTCAAGAACTACATGCAGGCACGACTGCCGGGCATCGAGCTGATCGGCGCGCACAACGGGCTGCTCGAGTTCCATCTGTCGGCGCCCGACTTGAGCTGGGCCGAGGTGTTCGACGTCATGGACCAGGCCAAGGGCGTCTTCAACGTGGCCGACTACTCGGTGGCGCAGCTCACGCTCGAGCAGGTCTTCCTGCACTTCGCCATGCTCCAGCGGGAGGACAACAAGTGACGACGTCGATGCACGCCATTGTGCCGCCTCATGTGCATTCGCTGCATTCAATATCGATCCGTGCACATCCGTCTGCAGCCGCAAGTGTGCGTCGTGTCGCTAGCTCCTGCGGCTCGGGACAATCGAGCCTCGAACGAGATTTCAATTTCCACATTATAAGTTCTAGAGCATTACAGTGCGGCTTTATTTGTACATTTTCATACTTTTATGGCTCGAGTGTACATGACGGGTTGTAGCTTTGTAGTTGACAGGTGTGTTTTAGCTTTTTATTATTCTTTTCTTCTGTTTGTTCTAGAAGATTCGCATTTACCGATTCTGTCGCTGCGCTCAAAGTACCGAACGATGATAAAGGTGCGCACATATCTTAAGCGAATTCTCGTACATGTTTTGACGATGTGATAGCGCTGTCGAGACTTGCTCGATTCTTGTTTGACAACGAAAGATCGATCGGTGCCGCAGCAGCACAACGGCGGAAGCGTGCCATGGACATGCGTCCAAAACCAACCTGCGGATGTGTGCGCATGTTGAACGCTTTCAAAGTACCAGCCAGGCCACACATGCAGGCTATGTGCGGCGTATACGCATACACGGTGTTTTCGGAACCGCTGGTCGTCAAACTGCCGTAACCGAAACGTCATCCGCGTACGTTGGTTCCTGCTTGTGGCCCTCAACCAAATGCGCACACGTGCATTTGATGCTGTGTACATTGATGCCTTGTTTTATGGAAAAAGTGCGCGTAATTCTTTGCAAGTATTCGCACTTGTCTTTCAGTGCGAAATGGAAGCATCATTCCTTCCGAGCCATTCTTAAGGTGGGCAACCACTTCAGCTCCGGTTGTTCCGCTTCGGGTCTGTTCTTGCTACTTTCGCTTTTTATACGGTTTGCACATAAAGCTGAACACGCTGTTCTGTGTTCTGCCTGGATGTTCTGTCGCACAAATATTGATGCAACACATTGACAACCACGTGAGAGTTGCTGGTGGTAAGCTTGTTTTGTAGTTTCGTTTGCCTTGAAACAATGTCCGATCTCAACTCCAACGAATGAGTTTTTGTAGCCCGATGGCGCGTTCTGCAATTTTTGAAGGGCGATTCCCTGCGCGGCCTCGGGAGTTGTTTTCGCGCGTTACCAGACCTCGATGGTTAATTGAAGTGTTTATGGTTAATTTATTGTGCATAAACAATCCACCGCTACAGCATGCCGCGCCGGCCCAGCATAAGTGCTAGCGGTTTACACAGACCAGTTTTGTGCTTCTCGTAGCCTTTAAAATGATAATGCGGTAACTTTGAAGGCCAAGCTAGGATAGCTTAATTTGCACGCTGTGGCATGAGAGTGTAACGGCCGAAAAAGTGCAGCTTGGCGTACCCGGCTCTTTCTCGGCCACATCACTACGTTCGGGCCACCGTATGGTCTAAAACATTAAAGTGAATCTCTTGCGGAATGGCCCAACAGCGTAAGAACGATGACTTGTAGGTCGCGAACCTTTAAACCGCTTGCATATTGTTCTTGCTTCGATTATTGCATTTCCCTTCGCACCGCCCGAAGGTGCGATCGAAGTGCGCTTTCGAAGTGCGCTTTCGATCAAAGTGCGTGTTCTTGGGGCTACATGGCATTCATTCCACGAAATTGAAATAGCCTGAGCGGCGTAATGATCTTGCTTATGTGATCTTTTACCGTACGATTTGGCTGTATGCCTTTGGCAGGTGTGTCAGACTGACGGTGCATGTGTGCTGCAGTAAAAGACCTGAATGTCAGTCCATTTCGTGAACTAGGAATATATGCATTGCCGCGATACTTCCGTACAATACTAGAGGAAACTGTGGCGCTAGTGTCTACGAAAGCTGCAAGCGGGCGCTCCTAGCTTGACACGCATGACGGCTACACGGTCACCATTATCTGCCATTAAAAAACACGCGTCTGTTTGCAATAATATAGTTGAAAATTACGAACCTACGACATTTTGCAATTTTCATTGTTGTATGGTAATAAAGATGAATGACGTTTCGCTTCATCAGAGGTTATGACTACGGCGACAATTTATAGAAAGGAATGTACGCAAGGCGGCGCCTTGGAGTTTCCTTATGCTGTGCAAGTGAGCAACGAAGTCAAGATATAGCAGCACCGGCGCTTGCGCCACGCAAGCAGATACCTCTGTCACGCGCAACGCTGTGGTGATATTCGGCTGTTTCTCAGCCAGCCGAGTCGGGCTGAGTCATTTGGGTTTCACGAGATAGCGATAACGCGGCCTAGAACGTGCGCCATCACCACTGGTAGGTAGCGTATGTTGTTTCAAGGTAGAAAACAAGTGCGTTGGCGCCAATATACGATGACTCGTTCCGCTTGCCGGGTACACGCATCCTTGCTAATGAAGCGCACGACGACTTGTAGGAAGCAGACGACGGAAGCGGGAAGCGTTTCCGACGGAGTAAACGTAGGCTTTGAGCTGGCTACTTTATTATTTACTGAGGATGAAAACTGTTTTGATTTACCAAGAACGTTAGGTTCGGCAACCCCCGGAATGCACCCGGTTTCAAGGAACATGCGCGCTCCAAGCGCTTGCCGGACATCTTAACTTACTTTTCTTTATTTTTATTTTTGTGAATTTTAAATCGAGAGAAACGCGGGAAGTGGTTGTCTTCGTGTGTCCGTCGAGCTTACCTCCGCTCACCCATGCCACTCGGTCAGCGATATCACAAGTCGGATCGCGCTTGGTCATCTGCTTCAGTTGTCGTTCCAAGTATTAAGATGGGAAAGATAAGATAGAGAAGCTTGATCAGGCGTGCAACGAATGGAAGACGCAAGAGTCACCCAAGCATTAGACGAACATAGCTAAACGGGGCATTCCATGTGTTGCGCGGCTCTGTGGTGTTCTAACACAGGGAATTCCAGTTCTGCGAAGTTTTTCAGGTTTCCTACTGACAGCAGGTAAGCACAAGTATTTCACTTAATTTTCTGAGCAGGCATTCATTTTGCATGAGTAAACCAGTTCTGTGCAAGCCGGAGTGGACTGACATAAAGGCAGTGTCGCTCAACCCATTCGTCGTGACGGCAGCCCACCTGCTGTCGGTGAAATACTTGTACTAAAGGGCTTGAGTGTGTGTTTGTTGGGGCTGCACATTTGGTGCGCTCTTTACTTTCTCGACACATACAGCCAAGGCTAAATGGAAGAAAAGACACAGCCGCGATGTTTTATCAAATTTCAAGAGCAATGACGGCAAAAGAATGCACGCAAGTAATTTCCTGTTGCGTTTTGATTCACCACTGCCAGGATATCGTACTAAAGATGGTTTAAGCTCTCTATATTATCTGAGTTTTGGAGCGTCGACGCTACCATATGCTCAGTTGCCTTGCTTTAGGCTCAGTATTAGTGTGTGCAAGTTTTTGAGCACCTGTATTAAAGACGACGAGCAATGTTATTTGTTTTGTAGGCAAAATTTATTTAATAATGCCAGTAATACAACTACAAACTATTTAACGCTAATTAAGTATGAATTGGTAATCCCCCTTGCGATGAATAGTGCTATTAAGTTTTTTATGAATGGTGTCAAAATAGTATCCTGATATAACCTCGACCGGGTGAGGTGGGCCTTCACCGCAGGAGTCAGGAAAGCCGGGCAAGTGAGGATGGAAAAAAGAAATACAAAGCTTGTATTCACTTTATTCCCACGGCAACACTACGTATAAGGTATCTAGTCTTTTGGATGATTTTTGTGTTCATCCCTTGTGTCCATTTCGGTGCATATGTATGTTTTCGGCGTTCCTTCCTATAACCTTTTTTACTGCCGCTTTGTAGAGGGGGCTGCGGGCCGCTGTCAAGCCGCCGTTTGTTCGTGCAGCTTTTACCTGCAGCCTCCTCCATCTTTCTTGATGGGAAATAAACATTATTATTATTATTATTATTATTATTATTATTATTATTATTATTATTATTATTTATTGGTACATGGATGCGACTGTCATCCGAGTCTCGAGCGGTCTCCTTAACACGTGGGCCAGCCCGGCCTTAAATAACCACCGGAGGTCCCGTCGCCGTCTTCCTCCGGAGTCCGTGGAGTTGTAGTGGTTGGCGCCGTCCACCCTTTTTTGCCAGCTCGGAGAGCGGGAGGGCGCCTTCTTGCTTTGCATCCTTTTGTGTCAGCTTGGGGAAAACGGTGTCGTCCATTCGGAGAAGAGGCCAATCATTTCGACGTGGGGGAGCGCGCCTGAACGCCTCTCACACCCGACAAGTCGATCATAACAGTCCTAATACTCGACTTTTCTGTAATAATGGATATGACACAAAGTATGACAACAGGCAGATTATATGCGCTTGTAAGCGCTATAGAAATATGCTCCCTCATTCGGCATGTAGTTCAAATGATGAGAACAATTATAGGCTACTTCCTGTTCATGCAGGTGCATGTAGCCGGTTTAAAATTATTTGAGTCCTTACTTCTCGTACTATCAATGCATTACAAGTATTGTATTCTACCTTCTCTCTGTAAGGCACAAAATGTCTCCCCTTGATAACACACGTGATAGTCAAGTTCCGTGTGCCCAGCACGTGATTGTTAATGTTCGCATTGGTTTGGATATTCTGGAAGCTATGTTCGCTCATTATGTACTAATTTCACATGTGAATAAAAATTGCTTCTGCAGATTGGCACTTCTGCACTGCGTGGTGGATAGTCTTTTTTCAGTACGGAATGGGGTGTGTGAATAAAAACAAAGACGTTCAACTTTTATTTGTGTTGAATTTTGGCTGGCTCAGGAATCGGCCAGCTTTAGCTGATCCACTTCGCAACACACGAACAAAATTAACGATTGATGGGGCCAGAAAGTTATTTTCTTCACACTAACCCCCACTTTATGTGTGGGCTAGTTGAACTGTAGCCCCAAACGTAACCACAACTTAGGAATTTCAAATCGACTGCTTTCAGGAGATGACGAAAAGTAATGTATTACGGGCGAACATTGACAGTTAACGACGGTTTGCTATATAAGTATGTTTCATTATGATTGCTTGGCGCTGGTGTGTACGAGCGCTGTCCCAGTGCTTCAAAAATGAATAGAAGCTTCCAAGGTCAACGGCAGCAAAGAGCTTCGTAAACACGGCGCTGTCTCTGACGTGGATATGAAATCACGGACACTGACATCGAGAGGCTTTTGAATTCTATACTGCACGAATAGTGCAGATTCACCCTCTCGGTCAATCCCGGTGTGTTAAACTAGTCTCTGACTCTGAAACATTACCTGACTGCATCAAAGTTGTATGCGTAAGACACCGTGTGCGCCCTTGCGTGCCAAAACCGGTGCAGTGTCCCAAGTGTTCAAAATAGGACACGTAAGCGCTGCTTGCAAGGGCGATGTAGCATGCCAATGGTGTGGAGGGGCTTATCAAAATGATAGCTGCGATGCTACTGACTTTAAATGTCCAAACTGTGCCGGTCCACATGAAGCGACATCAAAAGACTGCCAGAAAATCAAGGACGAAATGTCAGTGCCTCGAGAGATGGTGCGGGACAATTCCACTCCCAGACAGGCTGCTACGTCGATACGCCGCCGCAGACACCGATCGCGACATAGACGACAGCAGGACAAGAATACTTCCCGGACAGATCGACCACCGACTGCATGCCGAACTCCTCCCTTTGCCAAGTTTGCTTCTGCTATCGAGATGTGAGCCCGAAATACCTTCTTCGGCAGCATTGCGTGGAAGAAATGCGCAGCGTAAAACGGCGCTCCCGCCGACCGAATCCGACATTGAATGGCTGTCGCTCTCATCCAAACAGTCAGGCAAGAATGCGTCGGGTGATGTGTCTGCGAAGGTGGTTGAACACGATAAGCAATTAAATGAAAATGTAGGAAGTATGCTGAAACACCTCATAACTACGATGCGTTCACTTCCCTGCGGACTACATACGCCGGTTGCTAAGACTGCGCTGCATGTTCTAGATGCTCTGTAACCGCTCCTCGCGGCGATACCATAAGGCATCAGGGAGCTGTCTTTTAAAAACCAATTACGACGATCCGCAATAATGCCGGAGGCCTACGAGGCCGCCTCGCAGACTTTCGGCAATGGATGTTCAAGTACCAGTTTCACGTGGCTGTAATATGTGAACCAAACATGGCGTCCTTACTACGTATATCTAGATATGTGCCACTGTGGAGAAGGAATGGCCACAATTTAAGCAAAGTGCTCATTTTGTTCACCGGAATTTAACGTACCTTCGTAAAGACATTCCGCCACATTATTCCAACGAGTACGTTTGCATAACGCCGAAGTACAAGCGGCGCACATTCTCAGTAATTGGAGGATATATAGCCCCTACGTCGAGCATAGACTTTTACTATTTGCTGTCCATACTACAAACTTGTCCAGGTCCCCACATAGTCATCGGCGACTTTAATGCCCACCATCCCATGTGGGGCTCTGTTTCGACGAACGCCCGCGGCAGAGACTTGGCAGACTTGATGCTTAGTGAAGGCTTGATGGTGATCAATGATGCCTCGCCAACATGCCTTCGAGGCTCTTACTACAGCAGTTGTCTTGACATTGCGCTTCTTTCAAAGAACCTGCTGTCTGCTACACGATGGTGTGCTGATCTCGACACCCATGCATGTGGCCATCTACCAACATATATTCAGTTGAAGTGGTTACATCCCCCAGCTCCGCACACTCTGCGTTCCATCGATTGGCCAACATTTCAAGAATGTGTGAACACCGCTTGTCAAGCCATCCAATCGCGATCCAGTATTGAAGATGTCAATGCACCAACATTACGCGACCCAACAAAACACCTCAGCGCACCTGCACCTAAGTCACCTATTGATGGCCAGTACGAGCGACTTCGCGCAATACGGCGTCGAGCAGAACAAAAATACAGAAGGATCAAATCACCGCTAGACGTCGCTGAATCTCGCCGGGCTCAACGTCAAGTCCTGCGCCACCTTGACAAGCTCGACAAACAAGGCTGGAGATCATTCTGTGGCTCCCTGAATCCGAGAAAACCTATCTCTATAATTTGGCAAATAGTGCGAAACCTTGCCTCCATAACAGCTTCACCCGTTTAGTGCTGTGGCCATACGGCAAGGTTGGCGTGGAATTGATGTCGCTGATGACTTCTGCAAATTACTTATGAGTGTCTCTAACAATTTACCAACTCAATTACGATTGATTTTTCCACCATCTTGTGATCACGACCTGGATGCGCATTTTACTATGCACGAGCTCGACGCTGCGATATCTGCTTCCCACTGGTCATCTTGTCCAGGACCAGATGAAATTACATACTCCGCGACTTGCCGTTTTGGAGTGGAAGCTCGAGGAATTCTCCTGACGCTCTACACCTCTACGTGGGACACAGCGACTTAACCTGGCCACTGTAAGTGCAGTCGTATTGTGGCTTTGCTAAAACACGGAAAATAAGCACATGATCTTTCGCATTAAATGCCGATAACCTTGGCAAGCTCTGTCCGTAAAGTAATGGAGCGGGTGGTACTGAGCAGATTCGAATGGCTACTCGAGAAAAGTGGGGCATTTCCTTACTTTACCAACGAATTACGAAGAGGCCGAACGTCCATTGACGGTGCGATCGACCTAGTATCTTCTGTTCATCAGGAGAAGAGACGCCGTCGTCTGGTATTTATTTATTTATTTATTTATTTATTTATTTATTTATTTATTTATTCATTTATTTATTTATTTATTTTATTTATTAGGGAACCCACAGCGCCAAGGCATTACAGTGGGGGGGGGGGGGAGGGGGGGAGGGTACAAGAAGAAATACATACGACACCTCTGCTCCTCTACTGTGTTAAAAGTGATAACAAAAGAGGAAAAACGAAAAGAAAAGGCAAAGCCCTTAGCAATGCACATCTACAATCTACAACATCAAAAAGAAAGCATCATTTGATTCAACCCTCACAACATCACTCGGCAGTCTATTCCATTCCCTAATGGGTTTAGGAAAGAAAGACATTCTAAACAATTCAGTTTTTGTCGCAAATTCACGGACCTTAAAATCATGGTCAACACGATTGGATCTATAAAAGGCTTTTGCACAAACTTTTCGCGATCGACCCGAACAGCTGAATAATGCATAGCATGGAAAAACTTCAGACTCAACTTCTTACGGCGCGTGTGTAGCAATTCCCAGTTGAGTGCTTCCTTCGTACGCGATGCCCTGTACTGAGCCCCGCGTATGCCGGATACGAAACGAGCGGCAATGTTCTGCACCCGCTCCAGCTTATCTTTATCTCTACGAGTAGGCGGGTCCCAAACCGTACACGCGTATTCCAGAATTGACCTCAGATAAGTCCTGTACAAAATGTCACGACATGACTGTGGAAAAGTGTTTGCATTTCGCCGAAGAAATTCCAGGGTTTTGCATGCTTTAGCAGCGACATAATCGACTTGACGGCGCCTATTCAAAGCGGGGGTAAAATAAACACCTAAATATTTAAATTTGAATACCTGTTCCAGCATTACATTCCTAATAACATATGGTTGCATATCAAGATTTTTCTTTCTTGTAAATTTCATATGAACAGTCTTAGACAAATTCAAATTGATATTCCATTTGACGCACCACTCTGAGATTCTGTTCAAGTCTTCCTGAAACATCTCAGCATCACGGTCACAAGTGACTACTCCATAGAGGACGCAGTCGTCCGCAAACAACCGCATTTGAGGCACTATTCCGTCACTAATGTCGTTCACGTACAGCAAGAACAATAGCGGCCCCAACACGGAGCCTTGCGGAACACCGGACACAACTTGCACCTTCTGAGACTGAGTACCATTCACAACCACAAACTGCTGACGTAAACGTAGGTGATCTTTTACCCATGATATCACTTGAGGACTGATATTGTAAAAGGCCATTTTTTTTATTAGTAAACAGTGCGTCACGGTATCGAATGCCTTTTTGAAATCCAAAAACACACAGTCCACGCTAAGACGCCTGTCCAGTGCTCCTGCCAGGTCGTGCACAAATTCAGTCAACTGCGCAGTACAAGAGAGGCCCCTTCGAAAACCATGCTGACGAGGATTAAACAATGAATGTGCGTCCATATGTGCTACTATACTAGTATACAAAATATGTTCGAGAGTCCTGCACGCAACTGAAGTTAGTGACACTGGCCTATAATTTGAGCCGGTGTCACGAGGACCAGATTTGTGAATTGGCACTATGCTTCCGATTTTCCAGTCATCTGGAAGGCAGGATTCGTCAAGCGATTTTTCGAAGGTAATCTTCAAGTACGGTGCAACCGACTGAGCACAAAATTTATAAAACTTGTTTGGCAAGTCATCAGGACACCCAGCCTTAGCAATCTTCAGATTCTGCAGCAGAGACTCCATACCATTAATGCTAATAACAACATCATCCATAACACTCATCACCGGCTGGAAATTCAAGGTACTCATATCATGTCTCTGTTGCAATGCACAGCTGAAAACATAGCTAAAATACGTATTAAATAACTCAGATTTTCCTACGTTATCATCAATAAAGCTGTTACCAGACACAAGCGGTGGTATAGTCCCAGTGTCTTTTCGATTTCTCTTTGCATGTTTCCAAAATTCCTTCGGATTATCCTTTAATTTCGACTCCATTGAAATTCCGAATGAATGCTTTGCCACTGCAACTTTCATTTTTTCGGTAGTTTCATGCAGCTTCAACCAATGATCACGTGTCGGCTTTCCTTTATATTTACTGTAAGCTAGTTGCCTTTTGCGTGTTAGACAGCGTAACTCCCGAGTAAACCAAGGTTTACTCTTACTTCTTTTCGTTAATGGCCACGCCGTAACAAAGTGCTGCCTCAGCTCAAACATCTTCTCCTTAAATATAAGCCATAATTCAGTTACTCCAGTGTAGTCGGCATATGTTTCAAATACCGTCCGGTGCTCATTCAACGCTTTATTTATCTCGCTTACATTTGATTTTTCGTAGTTATATACTCATCTGTTTGCTGTTCCAATGCTTCTTAAATGTTCAACATTCATTTCACAAAGCACAGCATTATGATCGCTTATTCCAGGTAGCACTTCAGTAGACCGGACAATTCAGGTTTATTTGTGAGTAACAAATCTAAGATATGGTTCCCACGTGTCGGTTCCAAAACAGTTTGTCGTAACGCAAGAAATTCAACCAAGTTAATCAGTTCTTGACTGGACCGACCCGAAAAAGAGTGAAAGTGAGGTTGATGACTCTAGTCAATATTATGCAGATTGAAATCACCTCCAACTACCATGAAGTCTGTTTTTAACTGCGTCAACTGTCACTGCCAACTGCATAAGCACATTGACGGATGAATCAGGCGGGCGGTAGAATGAACACACAGTTAAAACTTTGTTATTATTAAGCGTCAGTCTGCACCATACAGCCTCACATTCATCGGTGACAGCATTTATCTTAGAAGAAGAAATTCTAGAATCAACAAGAATAAATACACCTCCGCCATGCAAGTCCCTGTCCTTTTTATAACACTTAAATCGATCTGAGAATACTTCACCATCAGCAACGTCATTTGCTAACCATGATTCTGTACCGAGAATAATAGACGGCTTTACCATGTCAACTAGAGATGCAAATTCATCAACCTTGTTCTTAATGCTTCGGCAGTTAATTACAAGAAAGGAAATGAGCGTTGCATTATGCCGACGCCGTCACTCGACCGGTTCTACTCCCTTTGTAGTATCGGCTTTGTCTTTTATTACTGGTACCACCTCATTTGTTTTATCATCGAACAAGTACTTCTGACCATTTATAATAAGAGTGTCCTACTTAAGACTGATCTTGTCGCCACTTTGTTCTCGCGATTTCGCGAAGTGCCATAGATGCTTTCTCTTTCTACGTACATCCTCAAAAAAGTCTTCTGAAATACTGACATTGCTCCCTTTTTATTTTTAGGCGCTTTTTAAAACCTTTTGCTTTTCAACGTAGCAAGCGAAAATCGCTATTAAAGGACAATTGCCACCAGTCTTGAATTTGCCTAGCCTGTGAGCATTTGCCATTTTCACTGATTGGATACCCAATTTTGATTTACACACATCAATTACACATTCTCCAGAGTCCTCACTTGACTCGTTTGGTTTTGTATCCTCTACACCGAAAAAAAGCAAATTACAATGCCTCCTCTGGTTCTCCAGATGGTCTACCTTCGCCATAACTGTACCCAGCATACGCTGATGTTCTTCACATTGTTTCTTACATTCTTTAACTGCGCAGTTAATTTGGTCAATACTAGATATTCTGCATTCCATAGACGCTATACGGGTGCTGCGATCATTCATGGCACGTTTACTTTCAACTTGAGTTAGTTCTATTGCATGTAACCTGGCCTTAATGCTATCTTGACCATCGAGAAGCCTCCGCAGAGTTTCCGCAGTGGTCGGGCCAGGGTTAAGATCAACGTCGCCACTTAAAAATAGCAGCAACGGATAAAAGGAAATACGACGCAACAATCGAAAGCGATGACGCGAATAATATTTCACTTGCGAGTGAGTTTTCAGGCAAGCAAATAACATTTGGGGTGGAACCGGCAAAAGAAAATACGTGCGAAAGCAATGGAAGTCTGGATTACTAACCTGCAAAAGCAGCCAGAAAAACGTGAGCGGCACCGCTTCTGCCATGCCGGTTCCACGCCCCTCTGGGTGACTGCCAGATCCCGGTATTTGTAGGCTGACGATAAGGCGATCACTGCACCAGTGTTCCTTGATCAGCACGGTACATCGGCCGAAGTCAGCAGCTATGCTTGTCGATTCGTCGTCGTGAGCAGCAGACGAAGTTCCATTCGCTGATTCATCAACGCACATCCCAGACCAAAAGGGTGAACTCGTAGTTGACGTACATGAAACGGCGTCGCCAAAAGACTGCTTCAAAGCTGAGATGTCATGTGCCTGCAAAAGCAGCAAGAAAAACGTGAGCGGCACCGCTTCTGCCATACGGGTTCCACGCCCAATATTTCTGGATATTAAAGGTGCCTACGACAACATCTTCCACCATTCGATTCTTCAGGCGCTTCAGGGTAGCGGAGTTGGTGGCCGGATGTATGCACGGCTGTACAGTTATCTCAGAGGGCGCCCTCTGACCATTTTCATGTCCACTTCGGATGACAAGGCTGATAGACATGACGTCCGCAGGTTGGCGTCCTTAGCTCGATATTGTTCGGTGTCATACTGGTGGGCCCAGCAGATGAGCTACCTGACACAACGCATATCAGCATGTGCGCGGATGGCATCTGTACCTGGTCATCTGGGGTCACACGTCCACAAGTGCGTGCAAGGCTTCAACGTGCCGCTACCATCGTGACGAAGTACAGCGCTCGTTCCCTTTAGTCACCCACCACAGATTTCTTGGTGTTATAATAGACCGCAATCTTTCTTGCACCAAAATGTTACGGCGCTTAGGGCTAAACTGACAAACTTCTTGTTATATCTGAACTGAGATGGGGGCCCCTCTGAACGAGGTTTGCTCCAAGTGTACCCGACACGTTTTGTGGGCTACATATACAGCACGCCTGTGCTGTCTAACATGGGATCATCTTGTATGCGCACGCAGGAGAGTCTTCAGACACAAGCACTGTGGATATGCCTTGACTTGCCACGCTGCACGTCAACTAAGGGCACAATAGCGGAAGCGCTTGCTTGCCCAAACGACATATACAGGTCTTGTAAACCTGCTCGAACATATCTTCGCCTGCTGACCAGACATTCACACCATCCTCTGTCAACACCTCCAAGAACCAACATTGACTGTACTTTTTCTAAAGCAATGTTATGTCACGCGGTCATTATACCTGCAAGGTTCCAGGCCACCAACATCCCCAAGACACCTGCATGGACATTACCGAGACCACTAGCGAGGCTTCAGATACCCGAAATTACGAAGAACTCCCACGTTTCTTCCATTCGCTTAAAACAGTTCGCCCTGCCCCATATACTTATATAATATGGGGGACCGTACAAGTACATACCCATGGTTCGGTCACGCCTTCTGCCACAACGGCAGCATTTGTTATCCCACAACTCGGAGATTTCAATTAGACCGAAAATCTACATCTACGGCTGCAGAGCTTGCGGCAATACAGGAGGCTGTCCGTTTTATGAGAGCGCATACACCTCATAAATGGACGGTGCTCTGCGATGCCAAATCAGCGCTACAGGCGCTAAGATGCTCTTTTAAAGAAAGGTCCATATTGCCTGCTCGTGCTGGAAATCGTCGAACTTCACTAAAGTACCGAATTAGGTGGGCACGTGATCACTTTTCAATGGGTGCCCAGTCATTGTGGTGTGGTTGGCAATGAACTCGCTGACAGTCAGGCAAGATCGGCACTCTATTCCTCTGATGAAGTACGGATTGCCTGCTCGCGACCTGACACCAAGTCTATGATCAAGGCACTCATGTAGGACCTTACAAAGGCATAGAGAGCCCACGATGACAACATCGACAGACGCCTACGTATGATCGACCCAGACGGTAAATTCTGTTTGCCCCCGAAGATTACGTGGAGCTAAACGTCATTGCTACACAGGATTCGTCTGTGCGTTGCTTTCACCCGTCGCTACGCACATCTCATCGGCCAGTTGAACAGCTCTGGCTATGAACACTGCCAGACGCCTGAAACGCAGGAACACATATGGTGCGATTGTGCAGCATACAAAGCGCCAAACGTATGTCGTCTCTGTTCTTCCCTTGTCCTGTTTCTGATGCGCTACGTATTTTGCCTCCACCAGCATATATGCTGGACCAAAGGACGTCGGAAAGTTCCCTAGCCAGCGTTGGCAAGCAACTACTGTCGGATGACGCTATACTCAGTCCATGGCCTGACGCTGCAACTTCTATGCGGGCAAATAAGGCGCTGTTGGGGTTTCTGCAGGACACCAAGGTTGACGAGTGGCTCTTGTGGGGCCACTGTGTAATATACATAAGCACTCACCACTTCTGTTATCATCACCACCTATCCCAGTACTTTCACTCCCCTTCCCTCTTCCCCAGTGCAGAGTAGCCGACTAGAGCGCACTAGCTCAGGTCGACCTCTCTGTCTTTCCTGTCAATGCATTCTATCTATCTACCTAGATTCTTGTTCCGTGATCTCGACGCAAGCTGTCACGTGTTGGGCCACCACTGTGACTTCACGGAGCGTTCGCTTGCCGGGCTGACTGCGTGACGCAATGCTCCCTCCTGATTTTTCCTTCCTCCATGATGTGAATGGTGGTTAGTACATAAATTTGCCTAGGCTTCGTACATCTGGCTTTAAGGGGCTTCGTGACTTTGCAAGCTCATAATTTTCAACAAGGTACTGTGTTATAAATGAAACAAAGATTCATAAAGTTGTCCGACAAGAAGATTCGAACAAAAGACCTGGCAGAGAGGCCCGATATTGAAACCATTGCGCCATGGACGCACGAACAGGCGGAACGGTTGCAATTAGTGGCGATTATGCATGTTCGGAAGTATCATTGTTTTGTGCATTAAAAATAAATCTAGATTGCTTTGAAATTTAGCTCAATGAAGCAGATAACACGTAATAAACGAAGCCAGAAGGACGTATAAAGCCACAAGCACGCAGATCGGACAAATTCATGTAATACCATCGTTCTTATGTTGGCTGAGCTGCCATGCTCAACCAGCGCCACAGTTCCTTCTAGTAATTGTATGAAACTCTATGGTGGGTATGCAGCTTTAGAATGTCTGTAGTACGGTAGCTAGCTGGGCGAGTCGGTACGTCCGCATTATTATTACTTATAGCGCGCACTGAAAACATGGACGAAGAAGAGATACGAAATAACGAGCGATATCTGTTGCGTAGCGAAAGGTTAATGAGCAGGTATGATAATCGAGCGAACAAGAGACAGAGTGATAATAGTTGCGGTAGAAGGACCGGCGCGCTATCTTTATGCGCGACTGAAGACTGGTAAGATTAGTTCTATGTTTCAAATTAAAGACGAGTGAGAGTAATCTGAGAAAACAAATCTAATAGTGCGGTTTTGGATAGATTCAAAAGTTTTGTAGATTAATCTGATGTGTGTCTCAAACTGCGCATGCGTATTCCAGCTTGGGACGAACAAGTGCTTGGTACGTTTTCCTGGGAAAGCCGCGCCGCGAGGCGATGTCCCAACGTGCGTTTTGGTCACTGCGTACATCCGGTTCTGTAAACGCTGGTAGGTCTTATCTAGAGCGTCTTTTGCACATGTATGGCTTGCTTTACCTTAGTACTTTGATGTTCGTGGGCAAAGCCCCCCCCCCTAATTGCTTGGGCGTTAGAGGTAATGTTGCAACAACCAAAAGGTACCCGACTGCCGCACGAAAGAAAAAAGTGATCATGGCATTATTACGCCCAAAATTTCTTATTTTCCTGCTTACGGTCGATCGTTTCTTACTACATATGTTCAGTGTATTCGGCGCTGGCGGAAAATAGCTGCTGTCAGTGCTGGCGAGCGTGTGTTTTGCGTCTGTTTCGAGCTCACGGTGTTACGAAGAAATACTGAAATTCAGGCCGGTTAATACAGATTCATCGTGGTGTAATGGGTGCCAAACAGAACACACAAGGAAATGGGACGGACATCGTCGCCACTCGCAACTGAAAGATTTCGTTAAATACAGCACAAACAAGTTTATGATCAAAACATACCTCACGCATCTCCAAAAAACATATATGAAACGACGGATGGAGAGCGGACAGCTACACTAATCATGTGTAACAGGTCTATCTGCTTGGCAAACAGAACACCAGAAGGGCGACTAACACAATCCTCCAAGTTGGAACAACACAACGTTTCTGTGCGTTTCATTCAAGTGGTCCAGGTGCGCATCGACTGTGTTGCCATGTAGTTTATTGAACATCTCATAGTTAAATATGTTATTGCGGCCCTGTGCACAAGTGCCTCTGGGGGTGTTATTTGGCACTGAGAACAAAGGTTTAGTCTATGAATCACATTTACTAAAAGTATAGAATTGAAATTTTGCATGAAAGCTCCAGATAACATTTTTCCGAACTGTGGACAATATATTCCAATTATCACAGCGAAACATTTCTGGCTTTGGTACGCATTGATCAATACTTGCGCTAGGCACATACGTTATAGCAAATAAATATGCCTTGTGTACCGATTGGTTTCAATATTGCAATAAATATGTTTCCGAAGGAATTGTATCAAATACAGAGGTGAGCGAATATTAACTTTTTTTATATACGAATAGAATGTAAATAGTAAATACAGTATATGGAATAGTTAAACGTGGAAACGTGTATTTGCAGCAGGAATATTTATTAAACCGAAAGCCTCAAGCGGCTCGTTGCATGCAATGGCTCATACCCGAAAAAAACGGCGTCTAGTCCAGTGATGCAAAAAATATCATCATGAGGAATGGCTCATACCCTCGTAAGCAAGCAAAGATGCAGGCTGAATATGAATGAAGAAACGAAAGAAGAATCTAAAGAAGGAACGAAAGAAAGAATGAAAGAAAGAACGAAATAACAAAGGAAAAAGAACAAAGCAAGAAAGAAAGAACGAGAGAACCTTTCGGTAATGCATTAGGTGCTTGCATGTGTTGGTGAGGAGGTCGACCTACAGCGCCATACGTTTACTTCACGCTGCGGCTCGTTATCTCTTGCAAGATGTCTGACCCCTCCGATCGTATAAGGTAATGCATTACCACGTGTGCAAGAGGCTTTCGCCTTCACATGTTACAGGAGTGCAACATGCTGCCGAACGTTTTTCCTTGTAATTAGGTGCCACGCTTCTACTGGCTAGTACAAGCAAAATAGCTGACAATAAGAAATAAATTATAGGCTTTAAATATTAGATTACCAATTTTGATTAGAAAGAAAGTATGGCCGTTCATGCATACACTCTTTCTAGTGAATCCACTTTGGAGATTTCACCTCAATGCAACCTTGTCATGGCTTAAATGTAATCTACTAAAAAGCGACTTCTCTCTTAATACGATTATGTGCAAAGGTTGAAACAGAATTGCCGTCTAGGGAGCATATTAATAAGTGATGTGTGTGGTATCCTGTGTTGGATACCGGTTTCGGTTTTGGGTCGTTTACGCCAGGGTGCCACTCAGCGCCAGACGCTGTAAGTTGCCTGCTGTGTTACGCCTCGTGGAAATAAAATTCATTCTTGGTCTCGTGCCCAATTTAAGCAGTTCGGCTCTTTCTTGCGGCGCTGCGCGAACCGGCCTTTTAGGCCTCATGCCGTAGGTCCTCCGTCCGGCCGCCCCGTTGAAGCTACAACAATGTGAACATATGCGACGATGATGCGAGCAATGCGATGATGTATTTTCTAGCGGAAAATTGATCAGTTATATTTTGATACGAATGGCCCATTGAGCGTAAAAGCCGGCGTCTGTCGTCTGTAGCAGCGAAACGGCATGTAAATTCCCATTGGCTGCGACGCCTGGTAACGAGCGCGCCTCGACGGAGCAGAGCGGGCGAAATGGAACGCCTGCCGCCGTGATAGCGCGCCAGGCATTGCGTGAGGGGAGATGGCATCGCCGCGACGCCACGTCACCCTCACTGCCACTCTCGGGGGCCTCTGTTGTCCGCGCGTTCCTTGTCCGTGAAAGCTCCCACCTGCGTTCTAACTGCGCCTCGGTTGGGACAAATCAAAACGCGCCAAGCATCTCAACGCGCTCACTTGCCCGCGAGGTGTTCATGACTAAAGGAAGCGCTCAGCGGCATTCAAATGGACAGTAATGCTTCCACATTCACAACTCATAAGAAGTGTTTAGGTGTCTTCGGATTCTTTTTCGCACAAGTGAGTGCACTGATGTAGTCATATCCTCTCCAGTGTTTTTAGAATGCTAAAATGCTATGTATGTATTCACTGGAGCCAGTGGCAGTCGCGCTGTGTTGTACTCTGTCACCGACGAGTATACGCGAAGAAATTTACTGTTGTGTGCGCATGGAGACATTAACTGCACATCGTGACAAACAAACCAACCAATCAACCAAATCATTTTACAAGTCCGATATGCATTCTTCGGGAAATAACGCAAAAATAAAACGAGGACGACAACGTGCCATGCATTTTTTGTTTATTGTCGTTTCTCCACAGAAGGTACAGAACTATCCAGGATGTGTGATACATAGACGGTAGAAAAAATTGGCACGATACCGAACAAGTGCACTGCTATATCCTTATCACGGTGATGGAAGAACACTACGCCATAGAAACGTATGTTTGTAGCTGAAACTATCGACGTGGAGAACTCTCCCAAACTCGTCATGGTGTTTAAGATGACGATGCACACACGCGCATTTCCTTAATCTGGTTCGACAGATTTATTCAAATTTTGCAAAGCATGTATACACAGAAGGTCACAGTGTTTTCAAGCTTGCGTCGTTGAATATTAAATTTGTACTTAATAGCCCTAAGCTATACACGTAAGGCACAAGGTGTACACTAGATGAAGAAATACTATAAGTTTAAGTTGGGAATGTTTGAATTAATTTAGCAAATAAGTATAGCTGCAGATATCTCCGTTTAAACAGGTCGAGTGCACAGAAATCTTATACCCGCGATGCCCACAAAACAGTGCCCCTCAGGGTTCTAACACCTTGAGATGTGCTGCATGGTGTATGCAGTTGTGCAGACTAGTTTGGTACAGCGGTCGTCACTCACAAAATATTGCATCGTGAGTTAAATTAGCCTCCACAGCTGATACTTGGGTCAACCACACGTGTATCCCAAGTTCCGCGGATGAGTATTTTTGTCGACGGAAGACAGGCCGACGAGCGCGGGTTCTTGAGGCAAATATTCAGTAGCACCACGCGCGCCTCGCACTTCAGCGTTTGCGTAAACACTCTCAATTGCTGACGATTCTGGTGTTGATAAAACGGCCCCTGCCATCCTCATTCCAGAAGGCTGGCTTGCCTGACAGAGAAAGGTGACTTGGATACGTGTTCAATCGTTTGCTTTGTTTCTGGTGGCGACATTGTTATCTGTACCTGAAGAATAGTGCTTCCTGTTTCAGGGCATGTAATGTGTATCATTATGTGTGCAAATAGCATGTTTTTATTGTTGGTGTTGTTAGTGTCGGTGCAACCTCTGCGGGTGAACTTACGGGCTGTTGCTAACCTGTGTCTCGTCTTTGTGTATTATGACGCACATAGCATTATGAGGAAACAAGCAGCGCTCAGAGTGGTCCGAAAAGTGAAATGGATATGGTCCAGCCCGTCCTTGCTCAGTGGTCTTCTCCTGCGAATTGCTCAGCTCGTATATGCCAGACTATCTTGCAAAACTACTAAAAAATCCAAAACGTTGTGTCCACTTCACTTTCTCATCGTGCACGGTGCTGGAAAATGGTAAAGGTTGGATACAGGCGCATTTATGCGATGTGAAAGTGACAGTAAAACTAATGCATGCATAAAATAAGAATAAGGTGAACTGTAAAGGAGCCCGGGTGAGCCGTAAATCAAAGCTGTACATGATGAGCCGAAGAGCCTGTTATTAGCTAGAAGGGGGCACGAAGGTTCCTTATTATCACTGAGCTAATACGCCACACTTTCCTGCGACGGTTACTAAAGCTACAGCAGATGTGCAGTGCACGAGCTTCCAGAGAAGATTCAGCGCTGTCGTTCATGTGCGGAACCCTGGAAGGCGGCTCAGCGCGCGTGTAACGACTTAAAGGAGCGTGGTTATAGCTGCACCCGAACTGACTGTTCGTGTCTTCTATGAGTCTCTAACGTGTAACTTCACGCCCCCATATGAGCTAGTTAAATAAGGGAGAGGGAAAAGAGCGACTTGGCGAAGGCTCAGAACTGCTCTAAGGCAACCGGATTTAAACGCCACTGCCACCAGGGACACTCTGGTTCCGCCACAACCCTCGTAATCATGAGCGCGAAGCCATGTAGTCGCCCGACCTGCCGAGCGTTGGGTTCTCTTCACGCACACCATGCACTGCAGGCGAGGCGACGTCAGGTTTCGTCGGCTCGTTTATCGTTTGCTACCTTCGGCTGCTGCTCAACTTTTCAGCAGATGAAAGTAGTTATGTCACCACATACCACGTGATCGGCGAAGTAACCTGGGAAGCCGTTCGTCGGCCTCCGGGCAGTGGAGTCAAAGCGGGCAGTTGTGCAGCCTTACAGGCCTAGGCCTACGCTAGGTGGTGTGAGCTCGCTGCGTTGATTCGCAACAGTTTTCGGTACGAGCACCTTCTGATCATCTTGTGCACTGCTGTCGGTGCGTGTTGTGAGGCTAACAGCGATGCTCCAATCCGGAATCCTACGCGACGACGAAGTGGGTGGCGCCGTATGACGTCTACGTCTCGGTGGTCATGACGCGGTCTTCCGGCACGTTAGTGATGCCGGACGCTTCGGATCGCGTGTCGTCGCCTGCACCCGGTGGTGGCACGCACACTAGGGACGGGAAGCGACGTGCCAGAGCGGCTCGGTATTTGGGGTGGCTGATGCCATACACAATAGGGTTGTAGCAGGCGTTCGCCTTGGCGAACACCGAGCCCCAGATGGTGGACAGGGGCGTCAGCTTGGAGCCATCGCTGAAGATGCCCGCCCAGGCGATGGTCAAGTACGGCGTCCAAGCCATGAACCACAGGCCAACGGTCATCATGGCAATCTGCAGCAGAAATAAAAACCAGTGTAGATGGTAATGGGCCCTTAAAGATGCTGCAGAGAGCAATGGGCACTTGCTTCGAGCTGCGCATCAGGTAATGCAGAGCAAGGTCTCGCTCTTCTGAGTCATAGTCATGCTCCTTGCGGAGCACGCGTACCTTAGCGAGCCTGGCCTCAGCGCTGGTCTTGTTCTGCTCGGCGTTCGCACGCAACGAGGCCACGTTCATTTTGCGTGCCTGCACGCGCAGCTGCTTCTCGTGCTGCGCCACGGTGCGCACGATCTTCGAGTAGCAGTAGATGTTGATGAAGAGGGGGGTCCAGTAGACGCCCACAGCGTACGACACCACGTACGACGCCGAAAGCAGCGTCTTGGTGAGGTAGTCGATGGTGCAACTCGTCATGTTGCCCTCGGGTACGTATCTGCGACGTAAGCGTTCATTGCGTACGGGGTGATTATTTTTTTAATTTTTACGGAATCTTTAAAGATCGCCTGTTGCAGATACCATAGTTATAGCCATTGAGCTAGATTACTTAGAGAGGCGGACATTACTTGCACGAGAAATCGAAACACATATTAAACTAATGAACAAAAAATTCACAAATTGACTTTTTAATTAATTACATCACGGCAGATATGCCAATTTACGAAATGTAACCGGAGAGTTTGCACGGCGTATCCACTTGGAAAAATATCTACAAAGATTGCACAGCTACCTTGGTTCTCTACAAGAAAAGTAGAAAGTTAAATATCAAGAAAGGGGTCAGGCAAGGAGACACACTCTCTCCAATGCTATTGATTACATGCTTAGAAGTATACAAGCTATTAGACTGGGGAGGCTTAGGAGTGAAGATCAACAGCGAATATGTCAGCAACCTTCGTGTTGCTGATTGAGGACCTTAACCGACAAAGTGTAAGAGTGGGGTTGAAGATTAATATGACAGAAGAAATAGCTAATGTTCATTAGCCTGGCAAGGGAACAAGAATTCAGAATCGCCAGTCAACCTCTACAGTCTGCACAGGAGTACGTTTATCAAGTCAATTACTCACAGGGGACCCTGATCATGAGAATGAAATATACCGAACAAATAAAAATGGGTTGTAGAGCATACATCATGCATCACAATATCCTCAATGGGATATTACCACTGTCGTTGAAAAGAAAAGTGTACAATCACTGCATTATATCGGGGCTAACGTATGGGGCAGAAACTTGGAAGCTAACAAAGAAGCTCGAGAACAAGTTAAGGACCACGCAAAGACCGATGGAACGAAATATCTTAAGCGTAACGTTAACAGATAGGTACAAAGCGTTGTGGATCTGAGAGCAAACGGGGATAGCCGATATTCTAGATGACATTAAGAGAAAAAAACGTAGAGCAGGGCAGGCCATGTAATGCGTATATGGTAGATAACCGGTGGACCATTAGAGTTATAGGATGGATGCCAGGGGAAAGAAAGCGCAGTCGAGGACGGCAGAAAAGTAGGTGGGATACTGAAATTAGGAAATTTGCAGACGGAAGTTGGTATAAGGCAGCGCAAGACAGGAGTTATTGAAGATCGCAAAAAGAAGCCTTCGACCTACAGTGGGTTTAATTAGAAAAAGGATGATGATGATGATGATGATGATGATGATGATGATGATGATGATGATGATGATGATGATGATGGACTTGGAACAAATTTCCAGAATAGCGCCAGTTTGGAGATAACGCATTCTCGAATAATCCAGCTAACGCACATGGGTTATACCATCTGCCACAGACGATATTTAATAATTCAGTAAAATTGAAAAATATATTATCAGATATATCAGCATTTATCAGACATGGGCTATCCACAATGAAGGAGCTAAAGGTTGTCGAAACACGGCCTGGCGACAGCCGCACGGCATACATACATCTCTCGGGCGCCAAGTACAACCATAAATACATATGTCAAAATAAGATTTGTAGTTCTGCTGTAAATTTGTTGTACTGACATACTATAATTACTTAAAGAAAGTAATACGATGATTGCCTGAATTTTTACCAGACAGCACTATTAGAAGTAAATTCTTGCTCTACGCGGAGCTACATTCTTGAATTGTTTGAATAATGAGGAGGTTTAGGAATAGCAGACATTATGGTACCGGGCTCTATTCTCTCTTCGCTCACAATAGCCATGACAGCGGGTTCTGCGCATGCGCTGTCCTGCCAGCTCTGTTATCTCCGGTATATGCTAAGCAGCTTGCGCCTGCTGTTTCTGCAGCACTCTAAAACACCCGAAGATGCACCTTCACCTACGGCACCTATTATAGAGTACATGAGTTGGTGGCTGATAGCTGCTGTGAAAAAGCGCAAGAGCGTTTGCCTTAAAAAAGTCTGGATGCGTGTGATCGATTTGTTGAAGGGCATCAATAAAACAGTGATGCTTTCAAGTTGATGCTATACGTATGCTGTGCAGCACCAAAGCAGCAATACGCCATTCTGAAGGTAGATTTAGATTACGCCATAACATGACTGGTATGGTATGGTAAAAATTGTCAGGGGACATGCAATCTTGTGAAATGTAGCGACGTCCCTTCCTTACATACTTCGCTGAATAACATTCGCACAAGATATACAGTTCAAATTGAACGTCGTGAACGCTTTTCCCTGCTGGGTGTCAGTAACAAAAGCATCGGGGGCTTCAGTAGAAGAAGCTAGCGCCCGCACTGCCATGGTATTTGCATCCTCGTAAACGTACTAAGGGAACCGAAACGTGAATAGGATGTCAGGGAAAAATAGACAGATTGATGAGGCTGCGTAATTCGAAGGTCTTAGGTGAGAACAGTTGGTGCAGTATAGCGGGAGTCGAAGGTTCTTAGTTTAGGATTTTGTCCTGCAGTGAATCCGGTTGTTGGTGGTAATTATATTTCGTCGGCTCCCAGTAAAAGTGCTCAGTGCAAGTGCCGTGTACCGTACCTGCTCCAGCCGAAGAAGGGCAGTAACGTCCAGGCGAGCGCCCAAAACCAGACGAAGAAGATCATGAATGCCGCCTTCTTGTGCGTGAGCGGTGCCGCTGCCACGCCGCGCACGATCACATTGTACCGGTCCAACGTGATCATCACCATAGACCAGATGGAGCCACAACCGAACAACGAGCCCACCATGCCGTACAACTCGCACATGAACGGCCCCAGGATCCACGTTTCAGCGAAGCAGTTGGCCGCCATCGTCGGCATCATAAACGCCATCATACACCTGCGATGCGTCGGACGCATGTCAAGAAAGACGGATACAGTGACGTTTACCATTCGTCGGTGTCACATTCTAGGACATTCACGGCATCGCCCTGAGTGCTTCTCATGTAAAGGCCACCCAGACTAGCATGATATGCTTCCCTTCAACCCGTCCTGTCTTTGTCCTTTGATCCTCCCTTACACCGAAGTGGCTCACTCTGGCCAATACCTTACATGACCAACACGACATTGTGGACTACATCCAGAAGTTTCAGGGGAAAAAAGTTTACCAGCGCAGCTCCTGGACTTATGATTCGTTGAAATAGCGTCAACTTTCGAACCAATAAAGTTTTCATTCATTCATTCATTCATTCATTCATTCATTCATTCATAGCATCTGACACCACTCGAGACGGGAACCCACCAGTAATCGTAGTGAACATCGGGCAGTCACGGAATGAATGTGCCATAAGGACTACTGGCCATTCGTTCAGTTACATACGGCCCGTGTGGTGTGTCTTTTCAACTATTTCTGTCAGGTTTGTCCTTACAGTGCACATAACTTTATTTAGACCAATAGGACGAAAAGTATGGTAAACAATGAGCTAGCATTTGGAAACGCACATACATGAAGATTTTTGTGGGTGATTGAAGGCCACCGCTTCTAGAGGTATCGTGTCTCACGTATGACGGTGCGGATACGACTTACATCTGTCTAAGTTCACATGATTGAACTTGCCCATAGCGCTCCACTACAATCAATTTCACAAAGGAGTTCGCGGGGTTTGTATGTTGATCATCGACGCTGTTAATCCATAGTTTACCTCTGCTTAGAGCGCGGGCACCGCCCACTTCTGATGTCGACGTTATGTAGTTAATGCTTCGTGCGGAGCCATAGCCTAATGTGCCACAAACAGCATTGAAACCACGGCTACAGGCGCGTGCACTTTTAGTAGCCGAAGCGGCTGCACACTGACCAGTCTGAGAAGGCCAGGTTGACAACCAGCATGTTGGTAGGTGTGCGCAATGACTTGGTGGTGGTCATGATGTACATGACCATGCTGTTGCCCATGACCGAGATGATGCCCAGCACGACCATGGCGAAGCCGAGCAGGCTGTGCCAGAGGGGGTTCATGGGAGGGAACCGGTACCAGTGCGGGTGGATCATGTAGATCATCTCGTCCGGCACCATCTCCACCACGGTGCCGTTCTTCATGTACGGGCTGGCCAGCTCGTCCAGGATAGACATGCTGCGAAACAGATAAGGGAAATACAGCTGTCATCGTGAGATTAGATAGATAGATAGATAGATAGATAGATAGATAGATAGATAGATAGATAGATAGATAGATAGATAGATAGATAGATAGATAGATAGATAGATAGATAGATAGATAGATAGATAGATAGATAGATAGATAGATAGATAGATAGATAGATAGATAGATAGATAGATAGATAGATAGATAGATAGAAGCGCTGAGTCGTGCTCCCTAAAGGGTTGCAGAAAATAGCGCCTCTTCCCCTTCAGTCTTTCTCTCTCTCTCTCTTTTCTTTTTTGAAAGTGTGCTGCTGTCTTGGAGTAAGAAAGAGGCGTTTTGTGTGAACTGCACAGGAACAAGCTGTCGTCGTTACAGACATGCATTAAGATATGTGGGGTTCTCGGGCTGAAGAACGCAATTAGCGGCGATATTCTGGAGCGAGCTGAGAAGGTAAAAGCAACGCTAACTTTCCGGCGTACGCGTTGTTTTTAGCTCTCTAGCCAAACAGTGTATCATATTTGAGCGAGTAAAAGGTGTTAATAGGCTTATGCGTTTTCTCATGTTGCGTCCGTACATAAAGCGTACATTACTCAACAGTAAAGGCACAAATTGCCACCCTCAGAGACGGGCTCAGGGTCACAGTGCTGTCTCGCTTATTGCTTGATTCAATTTGACGT